>NC_059168.1:60994978-61027478 GCF_019923935.1 Bubalus bubalis | reverse complement strand
CATCTCTTTGGTTATTCCAAATGAGGATGTTTTACAGCCTGATTTTCATGTACATTACATGGTGATGACCAGGGAAAAGAAATAATTTTAAGAGGTATATGAGTGTGCTAGGTCTCTAATGGGCCAAATGAGTTGGTTAAGTGACTTTTTTCATAAGCTAAATATTGATCTGTTTCTTCTGAATTTCTAATTATACATCAGGAAATGGTGATAAAAGGGTACAGAGAATTAGTAATAAGACTCCAGGAAAATTGGAAGTTAACCTCTAAGATGAGATGTGAAGCAGAGACCATGTCATGTGGTGTCTGGAAGTTGGGCTTCAGAGTCCTCAGATTGGGTTTGACTCCTGGCACTACCATTTGAAGGCAAGTTACTACCTTCTCTAAGCCTCAGTTTCCTCACTAAAAATGTGATTATTTGTAGTCCCAGTTATTAAATGGAACCTATCCCATAGGGCCAATGTGTGTAACACATTATCTCCTTGTCCTTAATGTTATATACATCAAGCATTTTCCATAAAACCAAACTTATATAAGAAGCATGTAACAAATACTGGCTATGATTGTTATCTTTAGGTAAAGATAATGACTAATTCTGAAGACTCAGTGAGAAGGGTTCCTAGTAACAAGTTAAAAATTTAATTTTTATGTTTTTGTTGGCCCAATTTCCTGCTTTAAAGCAGCTTTAATATTTATGACATTTGATTTCTCAAAGGCTGAGGTAAAGAAACATTCTGAGGAATGTAGAGAAAAGTTATCTCTTTTCATTCTTTTTCCCCTGAGTATATTTGATATTTTTAAATGGTCAGTTGCTAGATTTTTGTAGTGGTTAGTCTACAAAAAGCTACAGAATCAGTATTTGTGGCCAAGGGACTTAGTGAGGTAATCATGATCACTTTTCAGTGCTTAAAGGTTAGAAAGCCAGAAGATATTTAATTTTTACACTCAAAATGTAAATAAAGTATTGTCATTTAATACCCCCAAATTATTAGTTTAAAAAACTACTGTCCTACAGTAAGAAAGTTGAATAACCATCACATGAAAACAGATTAGGAATGGGAAAGAAAAACCATTCATTAGAGTAACACTATCTGTAGCACTTTAGTAAAAGGGTTCATCAACATTCCCATTATAAACTCCATTTTTGCAAAGCTAACAATATTGCTGGTTCAGATTCATTAGCCCTATACACATAAAACATCAGCTTAGACCACATGTATGTTTTTAATAAGCTTTATTGTTCCCAAGGAACTAATTGTTATAAACTTTAAGTGCTAGAAATTTAAAAATTCCTCCTCTGCAACAACTACAAAATAAAAATAAAAACAAAACCCACAAAACATTCCTTATGGAAAAAAATTCTCTAGCATTTGCATGAGGGTTTTATAGACCCTAAGATAGGATGGCAGAAACACACACACACACACAGAGTCTCACATACACTCTCTCTCACATACTATTGTTATTTAATATTCAGACTATCACTGATTTAGGATTACTCAATTTCAGAAGGAACTAGTCGTATAAATTCCCACAGCTGAGTTCACTCTAATATTGATGCCTCTCTCCTAAATGAATGTTGGGATCTTTCCAGCCCTTCCCATGTCATGGTCATTCTCATCCCTGCTATCTCCCCCTCTTGTTGTAGTACTGACTAAGGATCTCTTACAATCCTTTGCTGCTTTTTTGCTAGAGTCTTCTTCCAACAAGTAAGGAAAAATGCACAGAAGTCTGGGCCACCAACCAGTCCCCACCCTCCTCCTCCTCAAGATGTAAGAGCTTCAGTGTTAAAGGGGTTGGTGCTTAAAACCCAGAGCTGCTCAAGCTCTAGGAATTTAGGACTCAGGTCTAATAATAACTATTATTATTATTTTATAATAATAGAATAATAATAATTATTATTATTTTAGTTATATTTTAAATTAATAGATTTGTGTAGGTTTGGCCTGTAGATGCTTATAACAGTACTTGTTTTGGAAAATGTATCCTGAGTTCCACAAATCAACTTCTAAATAAACTTCATAGCCCTTTTAAAATTGAGTATAGTTTCTTAATAAAAAATAGAGAATTATCATATGACTCAGTAATTCCAATTCTAGGTACATAACCCCCCAAACTGAAGAGATTCAAAGAAATGATTTGAGACCATGTTCATCCTAGCCAGAGGGTGGAAACAACTCAAATGTCTGTCAATGGATGAATGAATATACAAAATATGGCATATATATACCATGGAATATTATTAACCACGATAAGAACAGGGCTTCCCTGATAGCTCACTCGGTAAAGAATCGCCCGTAATGCAGGAGACCCCGGTTCGATTCCTGGGTCAGGAAGATCCGCTGGAGAAGGGATAGGCTACCCACTCCAGTATTCTTGGGCTTCCCTTGTGGCTCAGCTGGTAAAGAATCTGCCTGCAATGTGGGAGACCTGGGTTCGATCCCTGGGTTGGGAAGATCCCCTGGAGAAGGGAAAGGCTACCCACTCCAGTATTCTGATCTGCAGAATTCCATGGACTGTAAAGTCCATGGGGTTGCAAAGAGTCGGACACGACTGAGTGACTTTCACTTTCACAACAAGATATAAAGTAGTGGTATGTTACAATATAGTTGAACCTTGAAAATATTATAGTAACTGAAAGAAATCAGACACAAAAGGATAACTATAGTTTGATTTCACTTATATGAAATATCTAGAATAAAACTAATTTAGAGAAACAGAAAGTAGATTAGTGAGTCCCAGGGGACTAAGAGGAGGAAGTGAGGAATTAATAAGCACAGTTTCTGTTTAGGGTGATGAAAAACTCTGGAAATAGTGGTGGTGATTGCACAACACTGTGAATGTACTAGATGCTACAGAACTGTACATTTTAACATGGTTAATTTTATATGTGAATTTCAAATCAATAAAATAAAAAGTGTATATAGTCAGTATACACAAGTATAAAAATAGCCAGTAAAGTACTTTTTTGCTATTAAAAAAAAGAGAGAGAGAAAGAGAACTCTCAAGAACTAGAAAACCTAAAAATGGGTTCAGGCCCTAACTCAGCCATTAGTAATTAAGCCATCTTATATGAGCCATTTCCCCTATCTGAGCCTCAGTTTTATCATGTAAAGTATATGATTACTATCTGCTCTGCTTAATTCTAAGGCTGAGATTCAGAAAGTAAATGAAAATTCTAACGTTTATCAGAGAAAGGTGCTAACTTCTATAATAAATGAAAAGTTGGAAGCACTGGAACCTTCAAAAGGAAAAGGATAAATATATGCTTTCCCTTTCTAATACCTTACCTTTTAATTCAGATGCTAACTAGGCTTTAGGCAAATCTTGGTGACCATTATTTGAGCTGGAGGAGGTTTGATACAATCCAGGAGAATTCTTGTAGCTTATCAAGCTGGGGAATCAAGTCTAGCAGATTCAGTCTAGACCAGATTCTGTCCTGTGTAGCATGGAATATAAAACCTTGAAGAGATTCTAGAGTCAGTCTGTAGTCCATGACGTGTTGCAGATAATAAATGATTTATAGTTGGGACGAGGGCCACTACAAAGCTTCACTGGTAATATGTGGGATGGGAAGGAGAACGTGAGTCTGTTCTGGTTAGAACCCTCAATAAATCTGGTTCCAAGCATGAAAGAAGGAAAGGAAACAGAATTTCTAGTCTTTTCTCTTGTGACACAATGCTCTTTTATGAAAAAGCCCTAAAGTCTCCACAGAACACAGTTTGAAACCAATCCGGTCATACAAAACCAAAGGCCTCTTCATAGTCTAGTGTGTTCTGATTTCACTAATGTAGGCAATTTTCAAATGTCTCATATAAATGATTATTTCTGAAGGAGTTTATTAGTTGTAAATACATCTTTGGCAGATAGAGAAGAAATAGTTCAAGAAAGCTTTCCAATTCTAATCCACTAGTAATTTACTAATCTATTTAATATAAAATTAAAGCAATTAATTAGAGGAATAGATTTTCTACTTATATTTTGACATTTTTTAACTTAACATAGTTTACTTTTAATTTGGTATGAATGATTTCATTTCCCATTTTTACCCCTTTGTAGGAGCAGCATTTTAAAGAAACATATGCATATGTATTTCTTAAAAATACACACACAGTACCCTCCCCATCCCACCCCAGTAGCTTACTGCACACTTAGATCTATTCAATCACCATTGGCAATCAGCATTAAATGCCAATCTATCCTCTGGTTAGGAGCTAACTTGCTGCTCTAAACCATTTTTACAAACCTTCCTATATACCTTAATCCTTTCAAATGCAACTGTGACACAAAGTATTACAGACTTTTAAAAAGCTGTTCTCTTGAAAAAAAATTGCGGAGCATCAGTAACCAGATAGTATTCTCAAATTTCAGTGATCTAGTCCATGGAGCCGTCCCCTATGCATAGTGCTCTGTTTCATGCAGTACATGGCTTTAGCTGGCCAAATCTTTTTTTTTCCCAATGAATCAGTAGAACAGTGAAGATCTTACTTTTTTTTTAAGCAGTGGCATATCAATGAGGCACAGATGTGTATTCCAACTCTGCATGGATGAGCACACTGTTCAATAGTGCTGGCTCACACGGTATCAGGGCGAGTTATCACTTCCCATGAAGGCACTCTTATCACCAGGGCCCAGAGAGGTGGCTGCAAATCGCAGCCTTTTTATTTTCAAGGCAGTTCTGCTGAACATTCAGGCTTCAAAGATTCACACTTCCAAAACTCTATAAGAGTTTGTGAACGCTCAATTTGCCAAAACTGTTTACAGTGTAATTGGGCACCGTACCTGTGTCCATGAGATAGCGAAGGCGCTTCTCCACCAGCGCGGCACGGGTGTCAATTTGCTTTTGCTCATTCTCTAGTGCTGCCAATTCTCCTACAACATACTGACTGGTGTCTTTGAACCCTTTCTGTTAACGAGAACAAACAGGAAGGAAAAAAAAAATCACTTGTAAGTTGCATTTTTTCCTTTCTACAAACACTTAGTAAAGCACTTACCTAGAGAACCAAATACGCCTTTAGTATCACCCTTAGTACCAAAAATTGATGCCCTGTGATTCAAAACATTTTCATATGTATTATATACAGCAAAACTTTTGTAAACAGAGAAAACCTCAGCTGTTTAGTATTATAATTTAACACCCAGATTTAAAAAGTAAATATTGAGTAAGAAAAATTTCTCCTAGAGTTGAGTCAGTTATTAAGTGTGGACAAAGACAGATAATTTTCCCCTTAGTGGCTGTAAAAACAAACAATTATGACATCCTTAATTCAAAAGTATAATATACAAAAATGGAGTTTAGCTAAGGAATTGATTCTTAAAGAATTTATCTGGAAGAATATCAGATTTGTTCTTACAGAAATATAAAATTAAAAAGATACATTTCTTCTTTTCATAGTGATTATACTTTAAAAAAATTTTTTTAAATGATGAAAGAGAAGTTTTTAATATCTCCAGTTTCCCCTCCAGCTGGCTTCTGTACTTTAACATGTCATTGTGTTGATGTATTACTAATTATTGTAGCTGCGAATTTTAACTTGACAGGTGGTTTCAAACCTTGCTACACTGGATCTAAAGCTACTAGTACACTGATTTGGTTAATCTTCCATGTAACCAAATTTGTATTTTAATCTGAAATTTCCCTTTTTATAACCATGCATGTTAAAAAAAACTTATCCTTAGAAGTTCTATTTGAAGTAGCAGTTCTATTATAAAGTACCAGTAAACCTTAATTTTTATTTTCATATTACAAATTTAAATCATTAGGGGCAGGGTTATTTGTGGTATAGTACCAAACTGATTCATTACAGCTCCCTTTGGAATGTTTATCTTGTGACATTTCTAGGGGTACGTTTCCTAAGTAGTTGACAAACACTAAAGAACTGCGTAAGTGATTACTCTTACCACTGCCACTTCTACTATCAGCACTTATAACATTTATTCAGAGAAATAAATGTGAGCAAACTTCCTCTGTCAAATCCCTTCCCTACCTAGGAGCATATTAATCTCTAAGAAGCCATGAGGAATTATCTTTCGTTACTCCTTAAACAAGAAACTAAATCAAGAATTATGTTATTATGAGGATATTTTGGAAGTCTCGTAATCAACAAACCTGTCTAACCACATGAACAACTTATTTATCTTTGGAACTAGTAAATATGAACTCAATTTAAACCAGCCTATTGTTAGACTGATTATGGTAGTTGACAAACTGAAAACTGAAATATTTTTTAAAAATCATGAAATTGATAAATCATGTCTCAGGATAGACTAATCAAATAAGTCACTGTATTTTTTAAAGATTCATACAAAGTGAATATTCTCTCACCTCAATATGAAATAAAGCAAAAATTATAAGAACAGAATAAATGCTAATGGTAACTTTAAAATTCAGTGGATCTATCTGCCAGAGACCAGAGCATTTTCAAAATGGACTTTTCTTTTCTCAATCCCATCCAGAGGGAAAAAACAAACAGAGTAAGAGTAATAAAAATATAAGAAAACAGAAGTGATAAGTAATACATAAACTTCACTGCTTCTACTCACCAGTTCAGTTAAAAATAGTCATTAAGTTTATAGCCAGATTTAAATAGTGGGAGTATACAGTATACTCAAATATTCTGTAACTTATAAATTATACTAAATATTTCATCAGGATATACGAGGTACCTCTTCTATGTATTAAGACATTCTTTTAGTGAAATAACTTTAGGATGAGAACCTAAAAATGAGAAGTTTCTAGAGCCCTAAAATATAGTTTGTAACTCTCAGTACATTTGCAAGGGTTTTAAAATCCAACAAAAACAATTTTAACAGTAAAAACAATGAAAATATTTACACAAACTGGAAATAATAATAATTTTAAAAAGTAGCACCATTAAAGAGAGCAATGCTTCCAGACAAAAATTCAAGTTAAAACTTGTTCTTCCTGCTTCTGTCCCGCAGCTGTCCATCAAAAGCAGCTTTCTCCCTGCGGTCTATCAAATATTTCCCTCACAAATCAATTTTACACATGATCAGCCCATACCCCTACTGAGCTGAACCTCCCCGTTAATTAAGTGAAGAAATTACCATATATATTATATTAATGCAAACATCATTCAGCTAGTAATTCACGGCTGATCTGGATAATGGAAAGGTTGAACACCCATTAACCCAAGCCAACAAAATGGGTTGGCTGAGAAATTCTAGCAGGTCTCATGTGACTCTTCCCTCTAACTGCAGCTCTGCGGTATCTGCTATTGTAATAATTAAAATCCTCCTGGTAGATCAATACTGGAATCTCTTTATGGGAAGTGCCCTGATGGAAATGTCTCAAGGAAGCTGGGGCTGTGGAACTCTGAAAAATTCATTTTTTTTTATCTGACAATTATCACCACACTGCAGACTAATTCAACAGTGCACCCCTCTCACTCTGCTTTGAATGCACTGGAGATTGACATCTTAAAAAACCTAACATCTCATTTTAACAAATAAAGGCACTATTTCCACATACAGTTTGGAATTATCAGCAATCATGAAACCACACAAAAAATTAATATACATTAAGCACTTCATCTTCTGATGGCTTCCTCTGAGTTTCAGTTATCGCTGCCTTCTCCTCATTTCCTTTCTTTGTATCTTCCTGTATTGATCTCTGCCTTTTCATCTCTTAAAAAAAAGGGAAAGACATGTAAAATTATTATAAAGCTTGATAGTTGTATATTAAAATGTGGATTTACATTATCAGCATATATATATATACACACACACACAGCTAAATACTGTTAAATTGTAAGATGGGAAAACATCTAAAAAAGTGTTCTTACCTGGTCTGTTCTCAACATATTGACTGAAAGACTGAAGTTGAGTCTTTCTGACTGTAGCATCCTTGCTGAACACAACAGGATTTCTAAACCGTTCTGTTGCTTTTTGTAATCGCTCAGTCCTGAGATCCTCTGTGCCATTCTAAAAGTAAAACAAATGTGCTGAGAGTCCTGATCTTATAAATGTGAGATTACACATTAGTAAACAACTTTTACTGATTTAAGATAATGTCAATTTAGAAATATATTGAAAGGAAAAAGGATTGTAAAGAGTTCTAAACAGCTCAACTGCCAAGTCTGTTGCCTGTAACCAAAACCTTTGGGAGACAGGGTTTAAACAGAGAATCACTCTTGATAACTTTGATTCATTAGATACTGTAAACCTCCCTGTCTTCTCCTGATGATATGTATCATTTAGATGCCACATTACCTCTGTCTACCCGCACCCACCCCACAGCCTCACTATTCTGCCCCATTGGTTTGTACAGTCCCACAGACTTGTATGACAAGAAGAACTAGTTTCTAATTTTATGCCCATTGAGATAAACCACTAATGCTGGATGAAGGCTAAAAGGTAGGATTATAATACTACCCCACTGAACTGCATTTCATCAGCTATAACTTTCCAAAGCCAGATTTGTAAGTAAGCCCTTTACAGCTAAGGAAACTACAATTATCTTTTCCAGAGCTTCCTATGTTAATACTGGTAACAAATTCAAATGGTTCTATCAACAAGAAATATCCCAGAAGACTGAACCACTGCAATGTGTGGAAGCTGCAGATACCGAGGTGCTGTGTACCAAACAAATATTTCATTTTATACCTAATCTTTTATTATTTTTATTAAGTGTTTTGAAAGTAAATAGGGAAAGGCTAAGATGCATGACTAATAGCTAAGCCTGCTGAATGCTGAAACTGGTTATCAAAAGCTACCAAGACTTTGCCCTTCCTCTGCATTGAGACAATCAGTAATGAGGGAGTCCTCCAATGGCCTATTCTCTAGCCTCAAGGAGGCCTGGGATACAGAATCCTCAAGGGAAGGTAACAGTTTATCCTTTTCCACAAACACAAAATGCCTCATTTATAAACGTGTAAACTGCATTTTATTAAAAAAAATAAAACCCCAAATCAATGCTGAAAGCTTCAAGGGAACAGATGGACTATATGTTCTTCATAAGCATCATTTTAAAAAATCTTAACTAAAAAGATCCATACAAAGACAAGCTGTTTAAAGCACACCTTTTGTTGGAATAAGTTTGAAAATAACTACATTGAAGGGCTTTTTGGAAAGCAAAATCATCTGCATCTATTTAGATAATTAAATCTTAAGAATGAAAATATGTTTCATTTTTTTAAGTTATATATTTACATTAGTATCATGCTTATAATACGCTACCTATGTAGCTAGGATAGAAACAATTATGGCTTTTATTTGTTTAAGAAAAGTGTGTGTTCTACTGTTGCATCATAATAACTGCCCAATAGTGTAAAACTCAAGTCTTTACCAAAATAAACAAACACAGCTAAATTTTTTGAGGCCTGGCAACATGCTAAAATATCAGTGTGATTAGCTAGCAAATCCCATCTTAAGAAACCTTTTTATGACTAGGGACTTCTGCCACTTTACAAATGTATTCCTCTAAACCCACTAATTCAGTTAGCCTTTTCAATCCATTGTATTATTCTTAGGCCAGCTTCATTCTGCATTAAATCCAGTGCAGAAAGCTAAATTGAACGCAAAAAATCAGACCTGATCCAGGCTTCCTTTTGTTCAAAGATAGAGACCAAAAGTCCTCTGGTGCTGCCACACACTTTCATCACCAATTTATAGAAACCGACAGTATAAGGGAAAAGCAATGAAAGTCATTGTTTTGGGACTTCAAAGCATCTCTGTGTCAGGGAAAGGAAATCCTTTCAGTCAGCAGGGCAGTCCCCACTGTCCGCAGGTGGGTGAAAAGTTATACAAGACTAGAAGTGCCCTAAAGCTAGAGAAATATTAATGATACAGTGCAAGGAAAAGGGGGGACAGCTTGAGAGGGGATAATATAAATACTACAAATCATCATCATTATCATCATCTTACAATGTGTCATTCTGGCTAAAATCTTACACAAAGTAAGATTTATACTGGCACAAAGCACATGCAAGTATCTTCAAAATTTATATTCAATCACATACCATCTTCAGATATTAATTTATCTTAACAGGTCAGAGGCTGCAGATGACAGAATATGCTAGAATTCTCTTAACAATATTCTCATTAGCAAAATACAGATGCATATAGAAGTCAAGAATAGCTTTTACTTTTACTTACATATCAACTTAAAGTAGTAGTTTCTCTGAAAAACAGTATATGAATACTGATTATCATACTGACATTCAATTTATCAGCTATTTCATAAAAATTCTTATATCTTAATATGAAGAATTTGGTAAGAAACTGACTTTAGAATTATAAAGTACCAGTGGAAATTCGAATACACAGATACCAAGTCAAGTATTTTAAGTAAGATTTACCTTAATGTCTTGCTCTGAACTTTCATTAACAGCTTTCTGAGCAGTGCTGGAAAGTGAATTTGCCACCTGTGGCTGAGTGTCCAGGAGTTTCTTCAGCTTCAAGTCTGCCAACTTAGTGTCTTGTTCTGTTAAATACGTAAATATTATGAATAACTGTGTGAACTACATTTAGATGTGTAGCTATCAATTTAACGGACATCATAAAAATATTACTATATTTTAAAAAACAGAGAGAAGGACATTAGAGTTGTGAAATAACATATAAGACCAAACATATGCAGACCTTTGCATCTATATATGTACTATACACAATATTACATACTATGTAACTGTAATTATTATACAGTAACTATAGTATAACTAAGTAGTCTTTAGGGATATTGACTATATCCCTTTTTCAAAAATTGATATATAACATTGTGTAAGTTTAAGGTGTACAATGTGTTGATTTGATACATTCATATATTGCAATATGATTAACCATCACAGCATTAGTCAACAATTCTATCATGTCTCAAAATTATCATTTTTTTTTTGTGGTGGGAATAAATAAAATCTAGTCTCTTAGCATATATATGTGCTTTTCCCCAAAATCAGTACCCATAAAGAATATAGTCAACATGCCTAAAGACCATTTAGTTATTCTATGGTTAATAGCAGCTATGCTTACCTTAAAACCTCAGGCCATATTTAATGCATATATTTATATTAGCAACTTTATAGGTTGTTTATAATAAAAGAAGGTATTACAAAGTGGGTATTTAAAAGAGGTAATGCATTTGATTCTACATTATATTATTTTGTAATTTTAATTCTTCTAGTATATTAAATTTAGACATAAAATGCCATATTATGCTCTTAACATGATCTTAGGCAGTCATGTATATACTGTTAGAATCCAATGTTTATGTGTGTACATATATACCCAGCATTGAAATAGGGTATATGTTCACAAATAACTTCTAATTAGAGGGCAGAAATAAAGATTATTGTATTTTGCAATGTATAAAATATGGACAGAAATTTAAAATAAAAAATGGCTATAACTTTAAAAATAAATAATTTCAAATTATTTTTAGCAAGTAAATTAGTCTTTAATAAAATAGTTCAGAAGCAAATGGAAACAATTCCATTTAAAAAATTCACTCAAAGCAACTCTAATAAAATGATTATAAAAGACATGCTGACCATTTGGTGAATGATATTTTTCATAAAGATTAATAAGTTTTCTAATTATAAGATTCTTAATAAATGCTATTATCATTACTTTCATGCAAATTGGTCAATTTATATTGCCAGGCTTCTTTTTAAAACAATATCTGATGAACTATGGTCAAATCAAGATAAAGATTAAACAATTTATTATTAAAACATTATGACTTTTATATAGATATAAAAAAAGAATTTTGGGAAAAATAAAGCAAGGCTAAAAATCATAATGTATGCTACGTGTTTTCAGATTCCAGTTTGCATTCCTATTTCTTTTTTTTTCATTCCTATTTCTTATTGCCATGAAATAAACCATAGTCTGAATTGGAAATCTGTCCTATGTACATGCCAGCACTTGGCATGCTTGAGAACTGTAAACAATGTATTAGTTAACTCCAAAAACAGGAAGACTGAGATGTGTTTTCCTTTTTGGTATACAAAAAAGTAGGAAGAGTGTTTTTAAAAAGATAAGAGTCAAGCCTGTTAAGCCTTAATATTAGTCAGCCTTTAAATACATTAAAATATCTCACAAAGTTGCTATAACTAAAGCTAAAAAATTCTCCTTACCTTATCCAAAAAAGGGTTAATTTCTCCTGTCTTCATAATCTACTATTAAATCAGGAAATATGTACCACTGATTGTCACTGATTTTATACTTTCATGAATCGAATGTTAAGGCTTTAATTCTGAACTTATGGGTGCCCTCAGTGGTAAAGAGATGATACCAATTTCTGAAAGACTTTGACGGTGGCTGTGGTGAGAGGGTGAGTAGGTATTTTAAATCGAAAGAAGTAAAAGGCAGTCCTAATTTTGGGTTAAAATTTTTTTAAATTTCCTTAAATATCAGCATTCTCCTGGACTTGAATAATTATAAATATATTGCCCTGTATCTAGTAAAGTATTATTTAATACTAAGCCATGAAGGAACTACTGACAAGAGACACAGATTTTTTTGGTGGGGAGCTGCTGTCCATAGTTAGGAAGACTCTGGTTGACTGTTTTTTTGCAGAAATAACAGCATGATTTCAAACAGGGAAGAAACAAAGCAGGTTAGCATTGTAGGGACATGCCATGGCTGGGAAGAAAAGAGTGTCTCCCTCCCTGTAGCTTTTCACAGGAAAAGATAAACATTAGGGATTTCACTTTCTTACCTGTAATTGCCAAAGACATTTTACTGCTATAAGAATTCAATTTAATAAGCATTTATGGAACCCCTTATGTTTACAAAGCTACCTGCTGCTAACTTACAAAGGTAATGCATATGGAACACTCATCTATTAAACCACAAGCAATTATCTTTATATTTTATACAAGAACTCAGAAGTTCAACTGCAAATGTGATTACTGGTATGATATCTCTTTATATTTTATACAAGAACTCAGAAGTTCAATCGCAAATGTGATTACTGGTATGATATCTATTGATATACAATAGGAGATTAATTTAATTGTAATCTATATAAGCAGTTTTCAAAGAGTTTTACTGTAATCATTACACACGCATAAAATAATTTATTAGTAGTAATATTTAAATACTTAAAGTAAGCACAAAATTTACAAAATAATATTCCTACTAAGACTATCAATTTCAAACCAAATCAGGAAATCTGATCCATGGTTTAGATTACTATTTGAAGCATTCCAATGCTTCATCTATATCTTAGAACATCACAACAAAATATTTAGGCTGAGAAGGGAACCAATCACAGAATGTTTACAAATTGTCCATAAAATACCAAAGTGAATCTTAGTAATAAGAGAAAAACTAAAATTTGCCATTTCAATATTATTGCTAATTTTAACATTAAGCCTAAAACAAAATAATAATATAAAATTGATGGAAGGTGGAGTTAGCTAAATGATTTGTGAGGGCATAAGATGTAATAAAACTACCAAAAGAATTTACTATCATTATTGGTGAGATAATAATAAAAATATAACAGAAGAGTTTGCCATGCAGCAGGACACAAAGTATTTATAATTTGAAATTACCGGGAGTATCAAGGTCACTTTCTAAGTTAGTAAGTTCATCTCCACCTCCTACAACAAAGCCTTCAGGAATCTCCTCGTTAGTATTTATCTCAACATTATCATTTTCATCTGTAGGAACATGTAGCAATAATGTTAGTATATTATTAGTATATTATTTCTATTTTATATAGGAAAGAAAAATCAGTATTTTAATGACAGTTCAAATTCAGGTCTGACACAGACAAGCAAGTTAAGAAATCAGTTTTAAGTCAACTTTTCATTATTGGATTAACATTTATATTTTACATTTCCATGTCAAAGATGAATTGTCACATCAAAGCAGATGCAAAGATTTTGACAATTTGCCACATGCTGTCTCTGAATTATTGAGCTCATTGAATCCCTATATTTTAAAATGTAATCTCCTGCTAATTTCTAATGACAGTAAATAAAAATAAAGTTGGTTCGATAAAAAAAGTCATCAAATAAAAAAGTCACCAAATAATATTTCTAAATTTCACATTTTATCATTTACTAGAAATAAATATATAAAGAAACAAATCATTCTTTATAAACTTGTAGCTATTTTTAAATTATCTGCATGAAGACTTAAATGCTTTTGTACTATTGATGAAATATGAGCGAAAGCATTATAGACAAATTAAGAACAAACATTGAGATGAGAATAGACAGTACCTTTATGCAAAAGAAAGTTCAGAAACAATTAAGACAGTACATCGTGGAAGACATAAAGCTGGGAAAACACTGTTATTATTCAAAATTAAGTACATGGGAATGAGGTAGATTATACTATTTTTTTTATACATTTAGCAAAATGTATTATAGGTCATAATTTATTACATATTTTTCCTTTTTAAATCCTAATGATAAGTTGGTTAAGTAATTTTCAATATTATCTATTTAAAAAGGCATAGCAGTAGATTTGTATATTAGAAGCTAAGCTTTAAATTCTGCTACTGATAGGCAATGTACCTTTTGGAGAAATATCTGTCTAGCCCTGGGAGTTGAAGAATATCCCTACTATTCTACAGTTTATTTTTCATAGGGCAACTTTTATTAATAATGAGATGTTCCAAAGGTTATTGCAATTGAGAAATTCTAACTTCTATAACTTTGGCTTAAACCTTCAATATTTGTCCTTTTCCCTGTACAGTGTGTGTTTGATTTTGGGCTTCCCAAGTAAATATTTACTGTGAGCATTAATATTAATAATAATAGTTTACATTTATTGAAGACTTCCTAATGGAAGCCATTTAGAAGAATACAACAGAGAGAAAAAGAATGAGAAATGCCCCCAAGGGAAAATATTGCTAAATGCTTTCAAATCATTAAGGTATTATACTTGGCTATATTATTTAAGTACAATTAGTTGAGAGAGCTTTTCTAATTGACTGTGCTTAGTACAACTATTTGACTAATTTCATAAAAGTCAGCACCATCATCTTCATTGTTCTCAAAAATTCTTCTCTAAATAATTCTGTAGTAAAGGGAAATGAATGAACAAGTATTTCCTGAGTACCAAGAAAGTGTTCAGAACACTTCCTCCTGTCAGAGAGTTTACTATCAATAGATTTTAAAGTATGGTATTTTGTTCCTGCAACCAGCTTCTATTGATTTCTACTGTCCATAATTAATCTAGAGTGAAAGCACAAAATTCAACACTCATTCATTTACTTATTCAAGAAACTTCTATTGTATACTGAAACTGCAATTTACAAAACACTGCTAGATGTTGAAGAGATATCAAGTTTTATAAGATATCAAGTTTTAAGACATTTATTCCACCTTAAAGTTATATATAAGTGAAGGTCACTCAGTCATGTCCAACTCTTTGTGACCCCATGGAATTGTAGCCTGCCAGGCTCCTCTGTCCCTGGAATTATCCAGGCAAGAATACTGGACTAGGTAGCCATTCCCTTCTCCAGGGGATCTTCCCAACCGAGGGATTGAACACAGGTCTCCCGTATTGTGTGCAGATTCTTTACCATCTGAGCCACCAGAGAAGCCCAAGAATACTGGAGTGGGTAGTCTATCCATTCTCCAGGGGATCTTCCCAACCCAGGGACCAAAAGTTATACATACAAATGACTATAATACCATGTAGGACAGTTAAGTGTTATGAAGTAAAAATAAGATACAGAGCAAATTCAAAGGATGAAAAGATAATTCTTTTGCCAGTAGCACAAGGAACTATTTTTTGGAAGCCCTAACTTTTAAATTGAGTCTTCAGAAATGTACAGAATTTCAAAAAGTACAATTGAGGGAAGAGGTTTAGTGGCATGAGAGCAGGAAAGTGTAGATTATGTTCAAAAAATGGTGTAAAGTCCTATCTGGCTCAAGCATACTTAAAGTGAAATAATGGGAAGTAAGACTTAAAAGGTAAAAATATTTTACTTGGTAGGAACAGAAGGACACTGGTTTGCTGGTCAAACATGATGGGCAATGTGTTGTTTAAGTTGAGAACAGTCTATATAAGCAGTTTTCTACCACAGTGTTTTATGGTAATCAGTTGTGAAATATGTGTAATTACTACAGAAGCACTGAAGCTCATGTTTTTAGGAATTAAAGTATCTCCAATATTATTCCTAAAATATTACTCTTGCTTACATTCTGATATACCTTCATATGTGAAAGAAAAAGTGGTTCAGGGATTGCACACAGGAGTATATTAGCCATGTGACATCACCCTTCGTTCGAGATCGCTGAGTAAGACGATGGACTCTAGAACAGAAAGGGTGGAGGCAGGAAATCCATGTTGGAGACTGTTATAACCTTCAGGCAAGTAGTATGGAGAACTTAATATATCATAAAATAATTGGGAGTGGGTATGACTTGAAAACCAACTGGTACTGGGTAGTTGGGAGGGATACTGATGAGAGGAAGAGTGAGACAGATGTCAACACTGACTCTCCAGACAGAGTGACTAGAACGATGGCATTGTTATGAAGAGAAGCTAAGTCTGGAACAGTGGTTGGATATGGGTACTTCAGGTCCTGGAGTTATGCAGTGGGATAGTCTTTACTCCTTTATACAGTGCCAAGATAATGTGTGATGTTAAACAGGTGCCATTCATTTTATTTCCTGGCTAAACGAAATCTCTACCCATATTACCCCTCACCAGTAATGCTGAATAGGCTAACTCAAAAGTTTATAAATGTATTGTTAACCTTAGATAAAAGGATTACTATTTGGGAAGGGGAAGAGTAAAACTTGATTTCCTCTAATGATCAGGTTTTCTTAAGAATAGATTTCCACTTTCTTTCCATTCACTGACTTCAGTTTTACAATGAACACTTGAATTTTTTTCAACAGTTATTGTTACACATTTCTTAATACCTATCGAAATACTCTATATGAATTTTAGCAGAACTAAAGTACATGTGTGTCTGTGTGTGTGCTTAAATTATTACATATTAAATATATGATATATATAAGATTATATATATCTTTAAGGCTACCCATTTAAAACCCACTAGGTAAGCGTGGCCGGAGAAGGCAGTGGCAACCCACTCCAGTACTCTTGCCTGGAAAATCCCATGGACGGAGGAGCCTGGTAGGCTGCAATCCGGGGTCGCTAAGAGTCGGACACGACTGAGCGACTTCACTTTCACTTTTCACTTTCCTGCATTGGAGAAGGAAATGGCAACCCACTCCAGTATTCTTGCCTGGAGAATCCCAGGGACGGGGGAGCCTGGTGGGCTGCTGTCTATGGGGTCGCACAGAGTTGGACACGACTGAAGCGACTTAGCAGGAGCAGCAGCAGCAGCAGCAGGTAAGCGTGGCATAAAGTAAACTAGAGATACAATACACAATAGAAGGTGGTTTGCAAGTATGGCCTGTATATGGGAAAAAGTAGAAAGAGATTATACATACACTGGAATGAGACAATGCATTCCAACTGACACTGTATAGCACTATAAGCAAAATGGGGATCCCAATGGTATGATTAATAGCACAGAAATAAGGCCAGTCTTACAAGACTTATCATTTATAAATAAACTGAATGAAAAGTCTGAACATAAGGCAACAGTAAAAAAAAAAAAAAAAAAAAAAAAGAATATCTGCACTTAAAAAACAAAAGAAGTTGAGGCTACTGTTAAAAACATATTTACACAAAATGGTAGTTTAGAGAACACCTACGTTTACATGAAACTGTTTCTTTCCAGAAAAAAAAATTTTCAGAATAAGATATCTTATTTGCATCATGATTTAAAAATTCTCACTGAAGGCCCCCTGTAAAATTTATAACTTGTAAAGTTATCCTATAAAAATCAAACAAATGATAGAAAACAATACAAATATATTATTAATGAAAGCTGAAAATAAAAATTACTGAAGGCCTGTAAGATTTTATTTTGGTTGAACAAATTTAGACAAATCTATTTACCATAACTGAAATAAGGATAATGCAGGCACACAGTCTCATGGATAAAATTTTTTAATTTTCATTTATCCATTTGAAATCCAAAAACAAAGTATACTATTCCATCTAAACCAAAGAGGGGCAAAAAAGTCTGCTTAACGGTTAAATGATCCCTTGAAAAAAAAAGTTAAATGATTCTGCTGCTGCTAAGTCGCTTCAGTCGTGTCCGACTCTGTGCGACCCCATAGACTGCAGCCCACCAGGCTTCCCCATCCCTGGGATACTCCAGGCAAGAACACTGGAGTGGGTTGCCATTTCCTTCTCCAATGCATGAAAGTGAAAAGTGAAAGTGAAGTCGCTCAGTCGTGTCCGACTCTAGCGACCCCATGGACTGCAGCCTACCAGGCTCCTCCGACCATGGGATTTTCCAGGCAAGAGTACTGGAGTGGGGTGCCATTGCCTTCTCCGTAAATGATTCTAACCTAACTCAAACCAAACCAATAAACTACAGAATAAAAATAAACAGATATGACATAAAATATCATATATATGATATGATAGGTATCATAGATATGACACAAAATATATACAGATTTAAGTATACATAAATATATAAAATCTATATAATATATACCATGTAATATATTATAGATATAATATCATCTTCAAACCTGACAAACACCTTCCTTGCAAGTGCCCATGGACCACTAATAAAAATGCAACATTTGTTTAGGCAAAATAAAAACTTTTTAATTCTCAAAGCAGAAATTCAGGCCATATTCACTGACCACAATATCACATAACTGAAAATGAAAATATCACACTTTGGCCCCAAACAACTGTACTTTGCTAAGTAAGATCAATATAATAAATGAACTCATAAGTTTGTTACCTAAAATGAGGAGTTTAAAAGGCTGTTATAGGTCTACAATTAAAAAATGAAGCAAAAATTGAAAAAACACATGTAGAATACCACAGTATCACCTGACTCTCTTCTAAGCCTTCAGATTATTTCAAGAGGTGAAAAAGTAAAAGCTAGGCTGTAGTGGAAACAGTGTCAGACTTTATTTTTTGGGCTCCAAAATCACTGCAGATGGTGATTGCAGCCATGAAATTAAAAGACGCTTACTCCTTGGAAGGAAAGTTCTGTCCAACCTAGATAGCATATTAAAAAGCAGAGACATTACTTTGCCAACAAAGGTCCATCTAGTCAAGGCTATGGTTTTTCCAGTGGTCATGTATAGATGTGAGAGCCGGACTGTGAAAAAAGCTGAGCACTGAAGAATTGATGCTTTTGAACTGGTGCTGGAGAAGACTCTTGAGAGTCCCTTGGACTGCAAGGAGATCCAACCAGTCCATCCTAAAGGTGATCAGTCCTGGGTGTTCATTGGAAGGACGGATGCTGTAGCTGAAACTCCAATACTTTGGTCACCTCATGTGAAGAGTTGACTCATTGGAAAAGACCCTAATACTGGGAGGGATTGGAGGCAGAAGAAGGGGACGACAGAAGATGAGATGGCTGGATGGCATCACCAACTCTATGGACATGAGTTTGGGTAAACTCCAGGAGTTGGTGATGGACAGGGAGGCCTGGTGTGCTGCGATTCATGGGGTTGCAAAGAGTCGGACACGACTGAGCAACTGAACTGAACTGAGGCTGTAGCTCCTTGGACAGGTTCTGTTATTTCATAAGAATTAGGCTACTTCTGGTTGAAATAGGATGCAAGTGGGATGCTTGGATACCTGGCTTCAGAGACCTAAAATAACTTAACAAATATTTTCTGTGAACACCTGAGGCTCATGACACCTCACCTCAAACTTAGCAAGTTTCCTTTCCTCACTGAGGCTGGCTGTTGAGAATGGAAAAAAGCAAGCATTTCAAATAGGTTCAGGCAATGAGTCTGAGTATCAAGTTCAACACATCCCCTAGGTTGTGCTTTCACCTTATTATTTCAGCTCTTGACTACTCCCTCTTCTTTGTCACTCTGGACCACTGCTTCCAAAAAATTTCCCTCTCTAGTCCATCATCTAGGCTGGTGCCTATACATTCCTCTCTCATTTTGCACCATTCCTTATTCAGATTTGGTAATTCCCATTAGACAGTGGAAGAGTGGACACTAATTTGTTAATTGTTTTTCCTGACTTATCAACCCCAAAGGGTCATTTTCATTTAGGAATTAGACTCTTATGAAATCAAGTGAATATCTAATTGGCTATGTAAATGCCAGCAAACTATAGCATGGGGGGCAAAATCCAGCCTACCACGCTTTCAGGGTAAATAACAGGCATGCCCATTAATTTACATATTGTTCAAATCTACAAGGGCAGAGCCAAGCAGTTAAGAGAGAGAATGTATGGCCTGCAAGCCTGTAAAAATTTACTCTGGCCCTTTCTAGGGCCCTTTCTGCCAAATCCTGGCCCAACACAACAGCTGGCACCACTAAATAGATAAACGTGTATGTATGAATGGTTGAATTCTAGGAAGGAATCTTACCCTTTCCCTTGACCTAAAGGTCTCTTCCATTCTGGCCTTGAAAGCTTCAGCTTAGGCTTTGATGCCCGAGCAGACCTAGTCAGATCCATACACCTTTATGAAGACAGGCCAAAATCCACCACTGAGGTCAAGAAATAGGCCTGCACCACTTGAAGGTCAACTTTAGGTCTGATTAACAGCCTACCATCTGATATGTGGCCACTTCCAACATCCAAGGTATGGTATGGTCTATGAGAGAAATGGGCCCTGATCACCTTGGTCATCTTAGGCAAGAGTCTTGACTCTTCAGCAGGTTCTCATAAGTCATCTGTTAAACTCTGTCCCATCTTCATTTCATCTGGCTTTTCCTTTTCTAGTCTGTACTTCTTTGTTAGTTTCAGAGATCCAATCCTCACTTGTTCTTTATTCACTTTGTTGACTGTTGAATGATGCCAAAGTCAGGTCTTCACTTTCCCTAGTTACCAAGCTGGGAAGCTACCCATTTTGGGGATTGTAACACTGATTAAGTCTCTCTACCTAGTCTAGTTCTGGCTTAGCCTCAACTGGGATTGGATTATAAAGATAAGACCAATTACATAGCTGACTCACCCCATACCCTTAATCAGAAAATTTTAATCCTTAGTCTACCTAGAGTTCACTACTCATTTAGCATTGTTATCAGCTGCCTGTTAGGAAAAAAAAAAAATTAAGAGATAGTGGATGCCTCTCTATTTTATGTTTACTCTTCTATGGGTTTACAATGTCACATGGAGATGGTATCAGTAGTTTTAGGACAGTCTATCTGGAGGGTCAAGAATATGAGGCTTTTTTTTTTTTTAATCATTCTGAGATACAAGGAAGCAGAGACATCTAAAGTTTACTTAGAGTATCTGGAATTTCTATGATATCAAAGAAACATCTTGTTACTAATAATAAATGAAAGCAAATTATAATAGCATTATATAAATGTAGCTGTGAGTGGTTACTGAAGTACTGAAAGTCACTCAGTTGTGTCCGACTCTTGCGACCCCATGGACTGTATGTAACCCGCAAGGTTCCTCTGTCCATGGGATTCTCCAGGCAAGAATACTGGAGTGGGTTGCCATTCCCTTCTCCATATAGAAACTGTAATAAAAATTCTGAATGATAGGAGTTGAAAAGGTAAGATGAAAGACTTAACTAAGAAACAAACATTCTGAGAACACCAGATGGACAGAAACATAGCTATTTGGGAAAGCAGCTTTCAAATATATGGGGATGGGAGGTAACATGCTATAGGCATTTGTTGGAACACTCTACAACAGTAAGATTTTAATATAAGGGATCAATTAGAAATAACAGCAGTAAGTTTCTGTTTACTATGAAGAAACTTATTGACCTAGAAATAGTTTCCTTTGTTTCAGTTCTCTAAGGTTTTATTCGAGTCCTCACTTGCCTACTCTCCAGAATGATCTTAGCATTTAAGTTTAACTCAGAACAAGTACCTGGCATGTTCTGGTAGATAAATAGGTCACAAATCTTTGAAATAAAAAAGCCCTCTTGAGAATACTACTAAAATAAAAATGTAAAAAGTTTCAAGTTAAAAGTGCCGAAATTGAGCACTGATAGGTAAAATTAAAATTCCCTTTAATTATATGTAGTCCTTGTTTCAACATCAAGCTTAGAAAAATTTCTACAGATATTGAAAAAGACCCTCTTCAAATAAGAAGACTCTGAGAAATGCATATGGGTCTTATTAAAAATTCTTACATTTCAGGTTATAGTGCTGGAAACATTGTTAAAGCTACTTTCCGAAGATCTGGCTCAAAGTGAAAATCTCTCAAGCCAAAGCTCTCGACTAACAAGTCTTGTGATCCAGATGCTGAGGACTTGATCGCATTTTACTCATTCTAATACAATTAATGAGGCATCATGGGGAATCACAAACTAAGGCCTGTCAGAGTTTTCTCCTAAATCATATTCTTGGTATTTCTCGAGTACTAATCATACTTAATCATAATCAAAGTACTTCCTGAGTTGTTAAAAATTAAGTCAAAGAGTTGATTTTGAAAAATGGCAATAGTCATCTTCTGATTTACTATGAATAGGTTAGAAACTTTATGTATTTGATGCACAACATTTTGAAGTAAGAATAAAATGTCCCGAAAGGTCCATCACAGATTTCTGGGTTGTCTGTAGAATATGATACAAGATTCTTAAACTCACCTCCAGATGCCTTTGACCTTTCTTTCAACTTTTCTGCAGCCATTTCACCATAGCTGGGAAGTTCTGACATCTTCACTCCAGATCGAGCTTCTGCTATTAGCTGACGAGCTCTCTCTCTCAGCTGCCGACGTCGCTCTTCATCTTGCTGCTAAGATATATTGAACAGTTGCCAACTCAGTAATTGACAGAAATGCAATTTCATTTTCAATCTGATCATCACGATAGTAACTGGTTTACAGCATGGTGCTTGGCCCACATTATAAATAGGATGCTCTATATCAGTTGGATGTCACACCATTTTTAAAAGACATCCAAGAATCAGATTTTTAAAAACATTTACAAATTATTGTATTAAAATGTCTGTTAAAAATTCAAAGTAGCCTTTAAAGAATGTTTGGCAATATAATTACTGAGAAAGTAGCAGGATCAACTATTAATAAAATGACTGGGCTTTTAGGAAAAAAGTCACAATACTGAAAACAGAATTTCAATTAATACTTTTTTTTCTTAAGATTAAAATTTAACTTGCATGTTTCTAGTAAAGGCATACAGCATTGGCTAAAGGAAATTTTTGATAGTAGAAAATGCTGCTATATCATGTTGATCAAATATAGAAAACAGTATTTTTAGGGGGCTATGGCAGGTATAGGATAGCACATTAGTTCCTCAGTTATTGCTGATAGTTTTAAAATCAGAATTAGGTACTGATGTACTACTATCCCCATTTCTACTCTCCCCCCAGACACACACTGAAAAGAAAAAGTAAAATCTAGCGTGGGTTTTGGTATTTGAAATAACTAAAAATGACAGAGAATTAAATAAATTAGATTTTGCCTCCCTAAAAACAGGTTATTATGAATTGCAAATAATCAATGTGAAACTGCTTTGGAAACTGGAAAGTATATGATATAAGGCATTATTATTATGACAAAACAAAGCCTGAAATAATCTGGCCCCAACATAGCTGTAGTTACCGTCTCTTAACCTCTTCAAGTCTCTATAAAACCTCACATCTATTTATACATATTGTTTGTATCATGCGGTTTCATGCATCCATGGATTTGAAATGAACATATCATTTCATCTTCCTGGAAAGTTCTTCTCTCATCTATTTAACTCCTACTCATTCTTCAAGATTCATTTTAAATCCACTATATTTCTCTGACTACTCTTCTGTCCTCCTTGCTGGTGGAAAGAAGTTCTCCTTCTTCTCTGTGGCTACAAAAGTGTGTGTGTGTGTGTAATGCATGTGATTACTTTTTAAAATACTACATATCAAGTTAAAACTCTGCACAAATGCCTCCTTCTCAGCAGAATTGAGCCACTCAAAGGCAGGAGCTAGATTTGACTTATCTTTGTATCTTTGGTCCTTAGTACACACCCTGGTGCTTGGTACTTGCTATAGAAATTTCATGCATGAAAATTTATAATTTATACTAGCAAAGCTTATAATACAGAGGGCAAGATAAAACAGCCACAATAAGGAGATGTGATTAAAATGCACAGAAGAGTTCAGAAGAAAAAAGTTTACTTTTGTTGTGTAACTTTTTTCCCCCAAGGGGAATGATTAACCAGAAGTGTACAGTTAACAACAATGTATAAAATAGGTTGGCACAGAGGGACTGGAAAGAGTACTTAGGAGGCTCTTATAAATAGGACAAGGAAGCTATAATGAGATTCAGAACTGGGATAGTGGCAATGGGAATGGAAGGAGACAAGTGTAAGAAACATATCAGAGCTAGAACTGGTACCTGTACCAATTCTTGGTAACTGATTAGAGGTAGAGGGAAGAAAAAAAGCTGACTCAGAAGTTTTAAACTTGGGTAACTAGAAATGTGGCATTAAAAATAGAAATAGAAAAACCAAGATGAATTATAAGAGGAAAAGGCTGGAAGTCTGGGGTAAGATAGACTAGATTTGAGAGGCTGGTTGGACACTTGAGTCAAGATGTAAGTATTTGGGAAGTGAAAATGATGCTAGGGAGTGAAGTCAAACTATGACTACAGAGCTAACGGCCGAAATGACAGGAATACACGAGATCACCTGAAAAAGTACTGTAGAGAAAAATAAAACCTACTAACTAAATCACAGAAAACATTTACATTTAGGTAAAAATAGGAAAAGGAGACAGAGAAGGAAGAGGATGAGAACTGTAACACTGATACATCCTGAGAATCAAAGACGAAGAGGCTTTCATGAAAAAGGGAATAATCGACTGCAGTAAATGTTAGAGGTTAATGAGTATGAACGTTTAAAAAGGGCAATCAAACTTGGTAGGTAATTGCATTAGAGAGAGGGGTAGGCACTAGACTGATGCAGTTCAAGCCTAGGCAACTGTTCACAAATTTTGAGACGGCTAGAACTGAGAGCTGTCAAAATTAACGAGGGTATAGAATGGAGCACAAGCTTGAAGCTCCCAGTGGGCAAAGTGAAACAACTCAGTATCAAACAAACATGCAATGACTGCAATGAATTGAATAATCACTGAAATCACACAATGAATCAGTGAAAATTCATCAATTCATTATGACATTCAAAAAGTTCTTAGAAGGATATATAAACTCATCTGCAGATGCTTTTAATAGAACTCCCTGAGACTTCCTGTTGGTCCAGCAGCTGGGACTCTGTGGTCCCAAAGCAGGAGGCCCAGGTTTGATCCTTGGTTGGGGAAGTGGATCCCACATACCACAACTAAGAGTTTACATGCTGCAACTAAAGATCCCAAGTGCTGCAACGAAGACTGAACATCTAGTGTGCTGCAAGTGAAATATGGCATAACCAAATAAATAAATAAATAAATAAATAATTTTTAAAAAGAGAATTCCCCAAAATTAGTAATTGGAGAAAAAAATCAAGCACTTATCCTGTCTTTCCAGTGGGAACTGAAGTTTTGGGCAACTAGTAAATAGCCCAGTGATTCCAGCTATATTAACAATTTCTTAAAAAGTAAAATTAAAAAAAAAAAAATGAAACTTTGCCATTCATAAAAGAATGATTGATTCTAGCAAGGCTTATGAACTATTATTAAAGCTCTTAAGAAAATGTTTGATGGGAAACTGGATATTTATATTACATACTTTCCAAAGATGGCCATGACAATATTTCTCATCCTACAAACTTTTTGCAGTGTGACCTTGCTATTTCCTTATCAAGAGATGACATATTTAATTCCCTTCCCCTTGAGTATGGGCTAGTGTAAGTGATTTGTATATAATCAACAGAAAATAGAAGTGTTGAAGGTGACTTCCAAGGCTGGGTCAGAAAAGGCTATACCCTTTTACCCAGTTCTCTTGAAATTCTTGCATTTTATATGTTCTGGGAACCCAACTGTCATGTTGTGAGAATCCCAAGCCATACGCAGGTGCACTAGTTCACATTCCCAGCCAAGTTCAGTCTTGAGTCTTCTGAGCTCACGTATCAGACATGTGAATAAAGGCTTCTTCAGAATATCAGCCTTTAGCCACTTTGGGTCACTTCCAACTGCTCAAGTCACCCCAACTGAGACTTCAGACAATGTGGAACAGAGACAAAGCACACACACTGTACCCTATCTGAAATCCAGACCCACAGAATCAGTGAGAATAAAAGTAATTTTAGACCATTATGTTTGGGATTGTTTTACACATTAATAATTAGATCATGTGGTTAATTAAGTAGTACCATATAGATTATTTCCTGGTTGTAAGAGGAAAACCATATTTTAAATCGGGAGATCAGAACTAGATCAGGGATTAGAAACCACTACTCTAATGGTCAATCTTAGCATCTCTAATGTTGAGTCAACCATATGTAACATGTTTTTTGATGTGAAGCACATGAAGCAAGCGCCACCTATAATACTCTAGCCCAAATGTCTAAAGTGAATCTACTAAGCCTTTAGATATAACCTCCAGTTTATTATCAACACAGGAGATAGAGAAACATGGTAAATGACAGAGCAAGGAAGCAAACAAACCAACCTAGGAAGTAGGATATTCAGGCTAACTGACCTGGTCATTTTAATGAGAGAGAGTTATAAAAACAAACACACAACAAAAGCCAACTAACCAATCACCATCCCCACCAATAAGAGGGACCTGACCAGATGCAATGTATAGGCCTGGGTTAGACACCAGTTGGATAAACCAGCTATAAAGGACACTGCTGAATAAA
Organism: Bubalus bubalis; assembly: GCF_019923935.1. NCBI lineage: Eukaryota > Metazoa > Chordata > Mammalia > Artiodactyla > Bovidae > Bubalus > Bubalus bubalis. Next base: position 61,000,766 of record NC_059168.1, on the reverse strand, counting down.
TTAAAGAAATTTGAATATAATCATAGTATTAAATGAGAGAAAATACAACGACTGCAAAAATAGTTTATATATTAATAACTTAACTTTGTCTTTTTGGCAAAATATATATGCAGACCTAGAAGGTTATTTACAAAGTTGTCATGGTGGAGCTCAGGGTATGGAAATGTGATATTTATATTTTCTTCAATTTCTCTTCATTGTCTAACTTTCTATAATATAACCACACTACATTTGTTATAAAAGTTATTTTTTAAAAGTCTTGGGGGAAAGGAAGAAAGAAATGAGATGACACGTTTCTGGGTTGGATGGTTGTGGTAGGGGCAAAAGACTAGAGAGCTAACATTCAAGAGAAAGTAATTTTCTTAATATTTAGAGAGGCAGACTTATTTGTAGTTAGAGGAGTAGTATACACTGGGTAGAGTGAAACTGAAGATGCAATAATAATAATACACAAAAATCCTGTTTATTATTAGTATTTCTAAACTTAGAAAATAAAAAGGAAAGGCAGGCTTGATAATGGTGATTTTGGTGTTGGCTTAAAGCTCAACATTCAGAAAACTACATCACTTCATGGCAAATAGATGGGGAAACAGTGGAAACAGTGGCTGACTTTATTTTTCTGGGCTCCAAAATCACTACAGATGGTGACTGCAGCCATGAAATTAAAAGAAGTTTACTCTTTGGAAGGAAAGTTATGATCAACCTAGACAGCATATTAAAAAGCAGAGACATTACTTTGCCAACAAAGGTCTGTCTAGTCAAGGTTATGGTTTTTCCAGTGGTCATGAATGGATGTGAGAGTTGGACTATAAAGAAAGCTGAGCGCTGAAGAATTGATGCTTTTGAACTGTGGTGTTGGAAAAAGACTCTTGAGAGTCCCTTGGACTGTGAGGAGATCCAACCAGTCCATCCTAAAGGAGATCAGTCCTGGGTGTTCATTGGAAGGACTGATGTTGAAGATGAAACTCCAACACTTTGGCCATCTGATGCAAAGAGCTGACTCACTGGAAAAGACCCTGATGCTGGGAAAGATTCAGGGCAGGAGGAAAAGGGGATGACAGAGGATGAGATGGTTGGATGGCATTACCGACTCGACGGACATGGGTTTGGGTGGACTCCAGGAGTTGGTGATGGACAGGGAGGCCTGGGGTGCTGCCGTTCATGCGGTCGCAGAGAGTCGGACACGACTGAGCGACTGAATTGAACTGAACTGATTCATATTTCTTGTGCTTTTATGTGCTAAGTGCTTTATATGTATGATGATCTCATTTAATTTTTACAATCCAATTTGTACCAATGAGAAAATTTAGTTTTAGAGTTCCAAGATCTCACAGCTAGAACTGATGTTAGAGCTCGGAGTCCAACCCTGGTCTGTTTGACTACAGGGCCCTGCTCTTAACCTCCAAACTATTTGATCCCCCAAAAGTACCAAATTACATGACCAACTGAGGAAAATTGAGCTTTTTACTAAACTTTCATCTTTCAAATTTAAGAGAAGTTAAGAGCACTAATAAAAATCATTATTTGATATGCCTCAGGCAACTAGGTTTAAGTGAATTTCACCGCATGAGTAATAACTTCTTGCAGAGTTAGAATTTGGTGATTCAGACTAAGATGAAGTGGTCTTGGGTCATCTTAACTGCATAAAAATGAAATAAATGAGTCTACCTTTCTGAATATGAAATGAGAACCTAGCTTTTTCTTACACCTACCATTTTCTTCTCCTCCCCCAGTAATACTCCCATCTGCAAATGTTTCTGAGATCTTACCAAGAGTGCAATTTAAAACAGACAATCATTAATAAAACCAACTCTAAATACTAATTAGGGACACTTTATCAATTTCCATGTAAATTGTTTGTTTGTGACTATTTACCTGTCATTGTTCTCCATACAATAGAAAAAAATGCAAATGAACAAATCAGAATGCAGCCCTAATGGGACTTTCTGTTTATAACCATTAGCCCAGAGGTGTGCTGTAATTCAATTCTCAAGTAGCAAGATTTAGTCTCATTAACACACTGCAAGGGCAGGTTACAAGTCATAAAACCCTACAGTAAACAAAGTTTATGGACACAGCACAAAATCTTGAGCCTGATTGACAGAATTCTAGTTCCCTATCAGATTGCCTTGATTTACTTTTCTACTAATGTCCTAACAACACAGAGACAATTTTGCTTGGGCCTAGAGCTCTCCAGTGGGATGGCATATCTGTGCTGTTTGTTTTCTCACCCATTAAGTTCTCTTAAGACAAAGAGCCAACTGAGAAAATAGAAGTTAATTGTTAAGGTCACAAGGAAAAGCTTGTAATTACAGCAATTGATTATGCAACCAATTTAACTGATAGTATTACTAATTTCCAGATTCCTTATATATAAAACTATTTCATCTTAATTTTTACATATAAGCTTCATTAAAAGTCAGTTTTTACATTATTATTTAAAGAACAGATAGTACAAAATCTTTGTATCTTTTACTTAAAAGAAACATATTGCTTATGTCAAAGGAATAAAATGACCAGAGAGTAAGGATGATGGTTATTTCGTTATTTTTGTATGTTTGTAGATTTGAGTATTTCTGACAATGATGGTTTGCCTAAAACTATTCAAATACAGAAATGTGTTATCTGTTTTCACCTTTCTGCATTCAAAGGAAGACAGTGACTCATAGCTGTAAATAAGTCATCTGTTTACCAAATCTGCTGAAAAAAATAAAGGAATCTTTTCAATGGGATGCAATGTAAGTACCTTAGAAGACTGCTGTCATTAAAAATTACATTTGAAAAATTCAATACATAGGAAACCTATCTTTCATTTATCTGCCTAGTCTAAATAAACTTAAATAAATTGAAGCAGGTTTCCTATTTTTTTAAGAATGGGTCTGATGGCATTTACCTTTTTCTGTACAGTACAGTATTATTAAGAGAGTTAGACTGATTTATATAGTACATTCGAGCTTTTGTAAGATGGATGTACTCTTTAGAGGGAAGCTATATTTTTGAGTAAATACTGGCTGTGTGCCTGTGCAGTGTGTTCACAGGTGTTATCTCATTTACCATTCACCACTCTGAGGTAACCAACGTCACTCCGGTTTCACAGAAATGGAATCGCACTTAAATGTACTGCCCAAGGTCATACATCTTGTAAATGGCACAGTAAGAATTAAAATCAGTGTCTGTCTGATTTCAAAGGGTTGGTCCTGTCTATTACATTATTGGTGTTCAGAAAATTTGTCTCAAGCCCTATTGCTGTTGTGATTAAAAAACAACAACAGTTTTTTACTTACTTTTGGGCTATACAAATAAGGTTAAATGCTCCTTTGTGCTACTGAAAACAGAGAGGTAAAGAGAAGTTAACTTATTTATATTCATTTAAAACTTACATTCTTGACCTTAAATTATAAGCCTTCAGAAAAGTACTGAATGTGGTACATTTAAGCTCCACTTTTCCTCTTACCTAACATCTTCAGAAGGCTAAAGTCCTGTTATGGTACAAAAAGCTTGTATTTCAACACAACGGATTTAAATATTCAAATATAGAAGATGGATCATAACTAACCACTTTGGACATAAACTGAAAAAATATTTTCACAGCATGTCTTCAAGATACTATTTTCCTTATCGTTCTAAAATGGTCTACAATCTGCCATAGATAGACGCACTAGTAAAACTTGACAATTTAAGGACAAACTCTTCAAGAATAAGTAATGTAATTCCTTGTTTCCTTTCCATAAAAACGTATTGCTATGCAATTTTTATATTTCACAGTTCACCGACATCTAGGCAAGCTTTCTTCCACTGCTTCAATGGTGCTACTTTTAATTTTATCCTCCTTAGTCGTAGTAATTAAAGTGATCAGCAGTGGCATCCCAGCGGCTTTGACACAGCTACAACCCCCTAGCAGACTTTTGCTTTCAAGGGGAAGAGGAAGAAAAAGACCAGAGTTTCATTTCACAGAGAACAAGAAAATCAAGCTTCTCCAATCCTCAACTTTATTCAATTGTTCTTTCAGCAGCCTTTGGATCTTAAGAATCAAATAAAAATGGCTGCCATGGGGGGTCCTTTTGATACTTACCGCAAATGTCACTGACTGACATTACTTTAGCCAAAAAATGATACCATGGATTTGTGAAGGTGAATTAAAACATGAGAAACTGTCAGTGTTGCCGCTGAGATCATTACCCACCCAAGGGTGTCTTTTATAACATTAGATATTTTTATGCAGTCAGTTGAAAACTATAGATTAAGAAGGCTTTCAATTTAAGAAACATGTCTACACACATTATCATGAAATAGGCTTTTACAAAATTTACAAATATGTTATTTCAACATAGTTTGCATCTTTAGTCTTTGTAAATCTGTATTTATAACAGAACAAAGCAGAGTATTTCTACCAACAAACCCATATTCCATGTCCTTTAACTCCCTTAACAACACAATATCCTGTGCTTACTTGTGTTCTTCAGTGTTTTCATAGTTTTAATAAATGAACTTCTATTACTTGGGCTAAATACATTTTAACTTATCTAAATTTTTTAAAGGGCTTTACTTAGTAGTGCTAATATTTCATTGGATTCTCTTCTCAAAATGGTCTGTGAAATTCCTCAGTTTTATAGTAAAATAAGAGAAAGAACCTGACTGCCACCCTTTCATCATTAGACAGGAAGCAAAGCTCTGTTATTAGGCATTCAGAAAGGACAAAAAAAAATTTGTGCTTGTCCAGAGGCAAGGATTACCAAAGTGAACCTATTCACTTGCAACCAAAGATAAAAATAAAAAACAAAATTACAAGATCTTTAAAGGTTTGGGTAGACTAGGTATTTTCCTGCCAGCTTGATCAGTTCTTGACTGAATAAATAGGATTTAGAGTAAAACATTAAAACTGTTTAGCAGATCTTTTCAACCCATTTCAAACTTTTCTTATGCTGGTTTGTAATATAAGCAGACATGCTTATAAATGGCCACACCTGCTCATTTCTCTGGGGATGGCCTGATCTCTGTTTCTCTAACAAAGAAAGAAAGAAAGAAAAAAAATCAGCCTTTCTTGTTGCAAAACAGAGTGGAAAGTCAAAATCTTTCTCAAGTTTGCCCCATCTGGTCAGATTAAATCTTTGATCAACCCTGGGGATTACATTTATTTTTGTAGTAACTACTAAATTTTGGATTTGTTTAAAATACATAGGCAAAATATTAAACAGACTGTGAATTTTAAGTTTGAGATCTATTTATAATATATGAGCAGAAAGTATAAGAGAATTAGTTTAGAAAAAACAGAAATGCATTTTAAGAATTTATATTTCATTAGTATTCATTGCACAGAACTGAATATATCATACTTAAGTTTTAAAAAATAGAGCTCTTTGTTTCCAGATACAGAAATGGTCATTTTTAATTGCAGCATTTGTTTTGCTCGAGTGCTGTAAAAATAAAGAATTCTAAACATAAGAGTGTATGATCAGGTTAATGTTGCTAAATGAGCCTTTCCTTTCAGTATCTAGAAGCAATCTGGGATATAAAGTTTTATATTCTAAGTCAGTAACCATTTTCTTTCATTCATTCAACTAATATATATGAGTTTCTAGTAGGTACTATATTTCTCTAAAAAGAATTATTTTTAGGATTATAAAAACAATTATTTTGTGTTTTTGAAGACTTCAAATTACATTAGCAGAACTAATGAAAATAGTTTGGGCCTCCAAAAAGGGTTCTTTGATAATTTAATTTCTCTTTTCTTTGTGAAATTGATAACTTCTTAGTTTAAAAAAATTATAAGAAAAAAAGAAGAATGGCT